>NC_140991.1:27096717-27127262 GCF_052327205.1 Somniosus microcephalus | reverse complement strand
CAGTCAGATCTCGACTGCACGCCGCAAAATACATACTGTGATGGATGGAGGGTGGGCTATTTCACATTCTCAATGAGTACCAAAGCAGCAGGCAGGGAATGAGGGACGAGGAGCGAGTGGGGAAGGGGAGGATTTAACAATGCAATGCTAACTGCTGTAGCGAAAAAAAAATTAAAAAATAAATTGATTGACTAAGTTTAAAAGGCACTTACCATTCTTTTAACCAATTAAACATATCGCAGACTGACGATGTGGTTTGGCACAGCCCTTCACGTTGAAACCTATGATCCTGGCCTCAAGCAATGAATGTTTTCTCAGGTTTTGGTTTTTAATTCAAAGTGCGGGTAATATGAGGGAGATTTAATTGTTCCTTTAAAAAAAAATGTTGTCTGACTGAAAGCCAACCGTTGATTTGTCAGACTTGGTTTCATTTGCGGCAGTAATTTAGCAAAGGAATTTACTTGTCTCAATTAAAATCGGCTAAAAGGTATTTGTTGTCGAGAAGCTTTATGAACAATCTGTGTGATTTTGAAGGTGGCGGGCGGGGTTGGGGAGGAGAATTCCTTAACGGGCGATTAGCTAACCAGCAAAAAGAAACACAAGCAGCGGGAAAAAAAAGACAGATTAGCATTTAATTTTTTTTTGGTTGAATTATTAATTCTCTGAATGTGGGCGTCACCGGCAAGCCCGGCATTTATTGGCCGTCTCCCCCTCTCCCGTTACCCTGAGAAGGTGTGATACGACTCGAGTGGCTCGCTAGGCCTCTTCAGAGGCCAGTTAAATGTCCAGCACGTTGCCCTGGGACTGGAGTTAGATATATTTCTTAGAGCTAAAGGTATCGAGGGATATGGGGAGAAGGCAGGGACAGGGTACTGAATTTGGATGATTAGCCATGATCTCATTGAATGGTGGAGCAGGCTCGAGGGGCCGAATGGCCTACTCCTGCTCCTATCTTCTATGTCTATGTTTCTATGTTAAGGTCGGCAGGATTCCTTCCCCTAAAGGACATCAGCGAACCAGTTGGGTTTTTACAACCGTCCTGACTGTTTCATGGCCACTCTTACCAACGCCAACTTTCTATTTCCAGATTTAGTGAACCAAATGGTGGGACTTGAACTCGCGTTCTTTTGAATTATTAGTCCAGACCACTGGACTGCTGCTCCAGTAACATGACCGCTATGCTAAAGAACAGTTGGGAGTCTCTTCGTCCCGAACAAGCATAGTTGCTGTGAAGTCCCAGCATCTTCGGTTCTCATTTTATGCTTTCCGTCGCCGGAAAAATAACACTGGAGCCGACGCTGTTACCGGAGTCGCCTTGCTCCCACGCCAACTCTACTGGTCTGACTCCGTTAGCTTTGTGGCCAGATATACAACAACTAATAGAGTGATGGCTATACAGCACAGAAACAGGCCTTTCTGTCCAATTGGTTTATGCCGGTGTTTATGCTCCACAGTTAGATTAATGCCATCAACATAACCTTCTATTCCCTTCTCCCTCATGTGTTTATCCAGCTTCCCCTTAACTGCATCTATACTATTTGCCTCAACCACTCCCTGTGGTAGCGAGTTCCACATTCTCACCACTCTCTGGGTAAAGAAGTTTCTCCTGAACTCCCTATTGGATTTATTAGTGACTGTCTTATATTTATGGCCCCTAGTTCTGGTCTCACCCGCAAGTGGAAACATCTTCTCTCAGTTTACCCAATCGAACCCCTTCATAATCTTAAAGATCCCTATCCAGTCACCCCTCGGTCTTCTCTTTAGAGAAAAGAGCCCCAGCCTGTTCAAACCTTCCTGATGGGTATAACCTCTCCCTTCTGGCAGATCGTTTAGATTGGATCCTAGGAGACCAGCTCCCAAGTGTGTGCACTACTTAAATCGGGCTCCCCATCCTGGCCGCACAGCCCTGGGTCCAGTTTTTAGCGGTTTACGATTCTGCCACTGAACCACAACGGGACAAATATCCTTGCGGGGAGGTTTGCTAGCGCTGTTCGGGGGGGTTTAAACTAAAATGGCAGGGGGTTGGGAACCTGAGCAGGGAGACAGAGGAAAGAGAAACGGGGATAAAAGCAAAACATAGGAAGGAGAAAAACAAAAGTGGCAGTCAGAGAAATCAACGGTTTAAATCAAACGTGGCCACAGTAAATAATAATTCTAATAGGTCTAAGAGCGTTAAAAAAACAAGCCTGAAGGCTTTGTGTCTTAATGCGAGGAGCATTTGTAATAAGGTGGACGAATTGGCTGCGGAAATAGAGGTAAACAAATATGATTTGGTTGGGATTACGGAAACGTGGCTCAAGGATGGCCAAGGATGGCCAAGACTGGGAACTCAACATCCAGGGGTATTCAATATTCAGGAAAGATAGGCAAAAAGGAAAGGGAGGTGGGGTAGCGTTACTGGTTAAAGAAGGGATTAATACAATTGTAATGAAGGATATTAGCTCTGATGATGTGGAATCTGTATGGGTAGAATTGAGAAATACTAAGGGGAAAAAAACATTAGTGGGAGTGGTATATAGACCTCCCAACAGTAAGGCGGAGGTTGGGGATGGCATTAAAAGGGAAATTAAAGAAGCGTGCAATAAGAGCACAGCAGTCATCATGGGTGACTTTAATCTACATATAGATTGGGCCAACCAAATTAGTAACAATACTGTGGAGGAGGAATTCCTGGAGTGTTTACGGGATGGTTTCCTGGACCAATATGTCGAGGAACCGACCAGAGATCAGGCCATCTTAGACTGGGTATTATGTAACGAGAAAGGATTAATTAGCAATCTTGTTGTACGAGGCCCCTTGGGTCTGAACGATCATAATATGATCAAATTCTTCATTAAGATGGAGAATGAAGTAGTTGACTCAGAGACAAGGGTCCTCAATTTAAATAAAGGAAACTACGATGGTCTGAGGAGCGAGTTGGGTAGGATTGATTGGGGAATGGCACTCAAAGGGTTGACGGTGGATAGGCAACGGCAAACATTCAAAGACCGAATGGATGAGCTACAGAATTTGTTCATCCCAGTTTGGCATAAAAATAAAACAAAAAAGGTGACTCAACCGTGGCTAACAAGGGAAATTAGGGATAGCATAAGATCCAAGGAGAGGATGTATAAATTGGCCAGAAAAAGCAATAATCCTGAGGATTGGGAGCAGTTTAGGATTCAACAAAGAAGGACAAAGGGATTAATTAAGAAAGGGAAAATAGAATATGAGAGTAAGCTAACAGGGAACATAAAAACTGACTGTAAAAGCTTTTATAGATATGTGAAGAGAAAAAGATTGGTGAAGTCAAGCGTAGGTCCCTTGCAGTCAGAATCAGGGGAATTTATAATGGGAAACAAAGAAATGGCAGACCAACTAAATTCATACTTTGGTTCTGTCTTCACAAAGGAGGACACAAATAACCTCCCAGAGATGCCGGGGAACATAGGGTCTGATGAAAGGGTGGAACTGAAAGAAATCAGTATCTGTAGGGAAATGGTGTTAGGAAAATTGATGGGACTGAAGGCCGATAAATCCCCAGGGCCTGATAATCTACATCCCAGGGTACTTAAGGAAGTGGTCCTAGAAATAGTAGATGCATTGCTGGTCATCTTGCAGAACTCGATAGACTCTGGAACAGTACCCATGGATTGGAGGGTAGCTAATGTTACCCCACTATTCAAAAAAGGTGGTAGAGAAAAAGCAGGGAATTATAGACCGGTAAGCCTGACATCGGTAGTGGGGAAATTGCTAGAGTCTATTATAAAAGATGTAATAGCAGAGCACTTGGAAAGCAGTGACAGGATCGGACAAAGTCGACATGGATTTACAAAAGGTAAATCATGCTTGACTAATCTACTGGAATTTTTTGAGGATGTAACTGGTAAAATAGATAAGGGAGAACCAGTGGATGTGATGTATTTGGACTTTCAGAAGGCTTTCGATAAGGTCCCGCATAAGAGATTAGCGTGCAAAATTAAGGCGCATGGGATTGGGGGCAAGGTATTGACTTGGATAGAGAACTGGTTGGTGGACAGAAAGCAAAGAGTTGGAATAAACAGGTCGTTTTCCGAGTGGCAGGCAGTGACTAGTGGGGTACCGCAAGGATCGGTCCTAGGACCCCAGCTGTTCACAATATATATTAATGATCTGGACGAGGGAATTGGATGTAACATCTCCAAATTTGCAGATGACACAAAGCTGGGTGGGAGGGTAAGCTGTGAGGAGGATGTCGTGAAACTCCAGTACAATTTGGACAGGTTGGGTGATTGGGCAGAAACATGGCAAATGCACTATAATGTGGATAAATGTGAGGTTATCCACTTTGGTGGCATAAACAGGAAGGCAGATTATTATTTGAATGGCAATAGATTGGGAGAAGGGGAACTGCAAAGAGACCTGGGTGTTCTTGTGCACCAGTCGCTGAAGGTAAGCATGCAGGTGCAGCAGGTGGTTAAGAAGGCAAATGGTACGTTGGCCTTCGTAGCAAGAGGGTTCGAGTACAGGAACAAGGATGTCTTGCTACAGTTGTACAGGGCCTTGGTGAGACCACACCTTGAGTATTGCGTGCAGTTTTGGTCGCCTTACCTGAGGAAGGACGTTCTTGCCATGGAAGGAGTGCAGCGAAGATTCACCAGGCTGATACATGGGATGGCAGGAATGACGTATGAGGAGAGATTGGGACGATTGGGCTTATACTCACTGGAGTTTAGAAGATTGAGAGGGGATCTCATCGAAACCTATAACATTCTGTCAGGCCTGGACAGACTAGATGCAGGAAGGATGTTTCTGATGGCCGGGGAGTCCAGAACCAGGGGTCATAGTCTAAGGATAAGGGGTAAGCCATTTAGGACTGAAATGAGGAGGAATTTCTTCACCCAGAGAGTGGTGAACCTGTGGAATTCTCTGCCACAGAGGGCGGTGGAGGCCAGTTCATTAAATATATTCAAGAAAGAGTTGGATATATTTCTTAAGGCTAAAGGGATCAAGGGATATGGGGAGAAGGCAGGGACCGGGTACTGAATTTGGATGATCAGCCATGATCTCATTGAATGGCGGAGCAGGCTCGAAGGGCCGAATGGCCTACTCCTGCTCCTATCTTCTATGTTTCTATAAGTGACTAGGATTTAGAATTGTAAATGCTGGGAACCAGCTCACAGACGACAGTCTCCTGAGATCCGACTTAAGCCAGTGCCAGTATAAGAGCAGCTTAAGATAAATGCTGATCTCCACATAACATTTGATGGGGAAACGAGTTTAGATTCCGCGTACACCGTGCGATTTAGTACAGCATCACGGTGTTGCAGTAATCTTTAAGACTTGATGCACAAATGGTAATTGAGGAGGCTGTGCTGAACACCCCAGCCTGCAGCAAGTGGGACTGAGACTTCAGCCTCTGTGCTTGAATGGCCTCGTCTCCGGACTCGGCTGAAGCAGCTGATTGGGATCTGAAATGTAAAAACGGGTTCTTTGATTTATGACTCGCCTTGTCGCCTCGCCACACCCGACTCTTGGCGTGAGTGCACTGACCATTGTTGTGCCTGTGGCTCACTGGGCAGCACTCTTGCCTCTGAGTCAGAAGGTCATGGGTTCAAGTCCCACCCCTGCGACGTGAGCGTGTAAACTAGGCTGGCAATACTGCGGGAGTGCTGCATTGTCAGGGGTGCCGTCTTTCAGATGAGGTGTTAAACAGAAGCCACGTCTGCTCTCTCTGGTGCGTGTGAAAGGTCCATTGGCACTCTTTGAAGAAGAGCAAGAGGAGTTATCCCCGGTGTTCTGGTTGATATTTACCCCGCAACTGAAATCACTAAAAAGAGATTATCTGGTCATTTATCTCATTGCTGTGTGCAAATTGGCTGCTGAATTTGCTACATTGCAATAGTGACTACGCTTCCAAGGTACTTTGGCTGTAAAATGCTTTGGGATGCCCTGAGATCAGGGAAGGCGCTATGTAAATGCAAGTTACTACTTTCTTTGTTTCTTTTTGTGAGCATTGCGTTCACTCAGTGGAGTGGTGCATTCATAGGTGTGCACACAGTGACAGCTGTTGTTAGGACCCTCTCACCCCGCTTCAGCTAAATACTACACCTGGTCTGGGTTCTTTTTCCCCCCCCCCCCCCCTCCCTCCCTGCTCGTCCGGGCCTTGGTCACCAAGTCTATTGGTAGCAGTCTTACATAGGCTATACAGCACAGAAACAGGCCATTCGGCCCAACCAGTCCATGCCGGCGTTTATGCTCCACTCGAGCCTCCTCCTGTCTTTCCTCATCTAAATCTATCAGCGTAACCCTCTATTCCCTTTTCACTCATATGCTTATCTAGCCGCCCCTTAAATGCATCTACACTATTCGCTTCAACCACTCCCTGTGGTAGCAAGTTCCACATTCTCACTCTCTGGGTAAAGAAGTTTATTTTGAATTCCCTATTGGATTTCTTGGTGACTATCTTATATTGATGGCCTCTAGTTATGCTCTTCCCCACAAGTGGAAACATTCTCTCTGTATCCACTCTATCAAAACCGTTCATAATCTTAAAGACCTCTATTCGGTCACCCCATAGCCTTCACTTTTCAAGAGAAGAGACGCAGCCTGTTACATAGATACATAGAAGATAGGAGCAGGAGTAGGCCATTCGGCCCTTCGTGCCTGCTCCGCCATTCGATGAGATCATGGCTGATCCTTTAATTCAGTATCCCGTCCCCGCCTTCTCTCCGTAACCCTTAACCCCTTTTGCCCGTAGAAATATATCTAATTCCCTCTTAAATATATTTAATGAGCTGGCGTACACTGCCCTCTGTGGCAATGAGTTCCACAGGTTCACCACTCTCTGAGTGAAGAAATTCCCCCTCATCTCTGTCCTAAATGGTTTAGCCCTTATCCTTAAATTATGTCCTCTAGTTCTGTTCTCACCCGCCAAGGGAAACATTCCTTCTGCATCCAGTCTGTCTAGACCTGTCAGAATTTTATACACTTCTATGAGGTCCCCTCTCAATCTTCTAAACTCCAGTGTGTACATCCCTAAACTACATAGTCTCTCCTCATAGGTCATTCCCGCCATTCCTGGTATCAGCCTGGTGAATCGCCGCTGCACCCCCTCCATGGCAAGAACATCCTCAGATGAGGCGACCAAAACTGTACACAGTACTCGAGGTGTGGTCTCACCAGTGCCCTGTACAGCTGCAGCAAGGTATCCCTGTTCCTGTATTCTAACCCTTTTGCTATGAAGGCCAGCATACCGTTTGCCTTCTTGACCGCCTGTTGCACCTGCATGCTCGCCTTCAGTGACTGGTGTACAAGAACACCCAGGTCTCTCTGTACTTCCCCCTCTCCCAATCTATTGCCATTTAAATAATAATTTGCCCTCCCGTTCCTGCACCCAAGGTGGATAACTTCGCACTTGTCCACATTATAGTGCATCTGCCATTTATCCGCCCAATCGCCCAGTCTGTCCAAATCGCTCTGGAGCTTCCTGGTCTCTTCCTCTGAGCCCACCCCCCCTCCTAGTTTAGTGTCGTCTGCAAATTTGGAAATGCTGCATCCGACTCCCTGATCCAGGTCATTAATGTAAATTGTGAACAGCTGGGGGCCCAGGACAGATCCCTGTGGTACCCCACTTGTTACTGCCTGCCATTCAGAAAATGAGCCGTTTATTCCAACTCTCTGTTTTCTATCTGACAGCCAGTTCCCTATCCACGCCAAAACTTTCCCCTTTATCCCATGAGCCTCAATTTTCCATGCTAATCTTTTATGTGGGACCTTATCGAAGGCCTTTTGGAAGTCCAGGTACACCACATCTACTGGCTCTCCCCCATCTATTCTACCAGTTACTCCCTCAAAAAATTCCAATAGATTAGTCAAGCACGATTTACCCTTTGTAAATCCATGTTGACTCTGTCCTATCCTGTCCCCATTTGCTAAGTGCTCCGCTATTTCATCCTTAATGATGGACTCCAGCATTTTGCCCACAACTGATGTAAGGCTTACAGGTCTGTAATTACCTGCTTTTTCCCTACCCCCCTTTTTGAATAGTGGGGTAACGTTAGCTACCCTCCAATCCATCGGCACTGTTCCCGAGTCTAATGAATTCTGAAAAATCATCCTTAGTGCATCCGCTATCTCTAGGGCCACCTCCTTCAGTACCCTAGGATGCATGTTATCAGGCCCTGGGGATTTGTCCACCTTCAATCCCTTTAGCTTCCTTAACACCATATCCTTTCTTGATAGATATATCCTCACATTTCTGGTATCATCCTTGTAAATCGTTCTTGCACCCTCTCCAGTGCCTCTATATCCTTTTTATAATATGGCGACCAGAATTGCATACAGTACTCCAAGTGTGGTCTAACCAAGGGTTCCATACAAGTTTAGCATAACTTCACTACTTTTCTTTTCAATTCAATCCCTCTACATTACATTATACATTACAACAGTGACTACACTTCAAAGTTACTTCATTGGCTGTGGGACGTCCGGTGGTTAAGAAAGGCGCTTATTAATGTAAGTCTTTCTTTCTAGAAATAAATGCTAGTCTTCTCACCGTTTGCCAAAATTTGGCATAGAACCTTCTGGATTTCTCCAGAGAACTCTTACCCAGTGAACTGCTAATAACTTCCCATAAACACACTGGAACCTTTTAGTCTCTCTGGCTTGGTCCCACAGAATTGCTTCCAGCTTGCCTGTGAGGCAGATGTCACCTGTAACTTTGATTCCATGAAGTCGGTGCAGAAAATGTAGCCACCTTTATTTGAATGGGGCGGCATTGAAGCCACCTCCAGCTAAGATGGGTCATAACCTCTGACCTGGACATTTAGTCGTACTGAACCAGTAGACTAGTCTTGTGTAACGTTCTGGTATTTTGATAGTTGAGTGGAAAGGCCACTTTAAAGGTTACTTTAAAAAAAAATAAAAAAAAATACCATTAATAGTTTGATCATACTTAAATAAACAGAATTAGCTGAAAAGCTAATGAACTCAAATGTATTTAGCTGTGTAATTATCTGCAGTCATAATAATAGCTAATGACACAAAATGCCTTGAAATGGATGTTCAGTTCATACAACTATGTTGAATGGATGCACTGGGTAATGCATTCCTACAGGTAGTACAGATCTAATAGCCCCAAATTCATATCTGTAGAGTGAATTATGGAATGAATTGTTTCCTTTTGGCCAGTTTAGGGAATACGCGCTCTGATTACAAATTTAACAACTTGCGAGTTGATTACTTCCAAATTAGCCTCCTTTCCCTGTGCAATGGGGGATGTGTTGGTGTGGTCCTGTCTATTTGTTGCTGTACACAGCAGCTCCAGTTCTAGATCAGCCTTCTACACCCCTCTCGTATTTGACAGACGGGCGCCCGAGAGGATGAGATGTTTTCTTTTCGAAGTTGGGTTTCATCTGATGAATGAGCGCCATGCCGAGATTATTCCCCCCACTCCCATGCACACAGATATGCAATGTGTATCCTAAATTATGAGGACAGGTTGCATAAAGTTGACTTGTATTCCCTTGAACACTGAGGGGTGATCTGATCGAGGTATATAAAATGTTAAAAGGATTTGATGGGGTAGATACGGAGAAACCATTTCCTCTGGTGGGTGAATCAAGAATAAGGGGGCATAATCTTAAAATTGGAGTTGGGCCATTTCGGAGGGAAAACAGGAAGCAGTTTTCCCACACAGGGTGGTAACAATCTTGAACTCCCCCCACCCCCCTCTCCCCCTTCCCAAAAGGCTGTGGAGGCTGAGACAATTGGAGCTTTCAAGATGGAGAACAATAAATTTTTGTTCGGTATGGGTACCAATGGATATGGAGCAACATTGGGTAAATGGAGATGGGATACAGATCAGCCGTGATCTAATTGAATGGTGGAGTAGGCTCGAGGGGCTGGATGGCCTGCTCCTGTTCCTATGTTTGTGTGCTTGTCACACTGTTACTACACCCTCCCGAGCCAGCACCTCCGTGTGAGTGTCTCCCAGCTCCTCGCCCGGTGCTATACCGCAACCTCCCAAGTTCCTGAACATTTTAGCTATTTAAATATAAATATTATAAAATCAAAAGTATTACCTAAAAAGGAACAGAATGTGCAGTGTCAGAATGGGGGCTGAATTACATTTGAGCGCCCAGGTCCAGTTATCCCGCACCCCCCTCGTCCTGCTTCAGCTGAAGACTACAGCTGGTCTTGTCTCCCCATATACAGTGTCACAAGATATCAACGAGTATGTGTTAAAGAAAGGAAGACTTGCATCTGTAAAGCATCATTCAGGACCTCTGGACATCCCAAAGCACTTTACAGCCAATGAAATACTTTTGAACGGTATTCACTGTTGGAATGGAGGAAACTTGGCAGCCAATTTGCGCACAGCAAGCTCCCATAAACAGCAATCAGATGAGGACCAGATAATCTGTTTTGTTTTGGTAATGTAAAAGTTGGCCGGGACACTGGGGAGAACGCTCCTCCTCTTCGAAATAGCGTCTTAGGGTTTTTCCACGTCCACCCGAGAGAGCAGAGACGGGGCCTCGGTTTAACGTCTCATCCGAAAGACGGCACCTCTGACAGTGCAGCACTCCCTCAGTACTGCTCTGGAGTGGATTATGTGCTCAAAGTCTCCAGAGTGGGGCTTGAATCCACAACCTCTGACTGAGAGTGCTACCAACTGAGCCACAGCTGACACCTTTGCAAGAAAGAAGATTTGAATTCTTGTCGGACCTTTTCCTGTCTCTTCGAAACCTCGCACGCTGCTTCCAATACAGGGGATTACTTTGAACCAAAATGATTGATTGTGCTGCAAGGGACCACAGAGAGCCTTTATCCCTTGGTCTGACTGAGAAACCCGACTAAACTCAAAACCCGACGAGGCTGGCAGATTGGATTGTCAAATTACGCTGTGACTTCTGGGTCGAGAGGGTCGAACACTCTCTGATCCGTAGACCCCAAGAGTCACCGTGGATCCTGGAGTTGGGGTCTGGGTGCAATAAAAATTAACAACCAGAAAACCAACAGGCTGCAGCTTCCTGCATATTTTTTTTATTCATTCTCGGGATGTGGACATCACTGGCAATGCCGGCATTTATTGGCCATCCCTAATTGACCCCGAGAAGGTGGTGGTGAGCCTCCTTCTTGAACCGCTGCAGTCTGTGTGGTGAAGGTACTCCCACAGTGCTGTTAGGGAGGGAGTTCCAGGATTTTGACCCAGCGAGGATGAAGGATCGGCGATATACTTCCAAGTCAGGATGGTGTGTGACTTGGAGGGGAACTTGGAGGTGGTGGTGTTCCCATGCGCCAGGTGGTAGAGGTCGTGGTTTTAGGAGGTGCTGCCGAAGAAGCCTTGGCGAGTTGCTGTAGTGCATCATGTAGATGGTACACACTGCAGCCACGGTACGCCGGTGGTATATCCTGCAGTAATGTCTGTCACCTTGACGTTAAAAAGTCTCTCAGTCTCCATGAACACACAATATCAGAGTGACACTGTGCTTATAAATTTTTATTTGCTTGGGGGTGGGGGGGGGGGGGTATTTTTCTGCTGGGCGCCCCCAGCCTCAGCGCGGATTTGCAGAGATCTGCGGCTGTGTTCCTGTGCAGCGCTTTTCAGAAAATCAACGCTAGCTGTGATTGCGAATGTCACTGCCCACTGGATTAATACTTCACACGCGGCCAACTCAGAAATCATTCACACACGGGAGCTGCTGGCCATTGGCAACAGTACATAATGTTCCAGAATTAATTCTAAAGATACACTGCAAGTTTTACCCAGGGCCAAGTGACCATTAGATGGAGGAGAGTATGGCTCGTGGTGATGGGGAGTTCCAGGCATTCTTCCACTCATGCAGAGAGACATTCTGAGGTGTGTCCACATTAGTTCTGTGTTTGGCGTCACCTCCTTCCTATTTGGTTTTTATATTTTCTGGGGGGGTTTTTTGCCCTATTTTTCTTACCTCACCTGATGTTTCTCACTCATGCTTTGGATATCGTTTTTGCAGTTGCAGGAAAGAAAGACCGGAAAGAATTTGCATTTATAGAGCGCCTTTCATGATCGCAGGACGTCCCAAAGCACTTTACAGCCAATGAAGTACTTAAGTTTAGAAGTGTAGTCACTAGTTGTAATGTAGGAAACACAGCAGGTCAGTTTGCGCACCGCAAGCTCCCACAAACAGCAATGTAATAATGACCAGATAATTGAGATCTTGATGGACCTGGAGTGCTTCCTTCTCTTTCCCCCCTGCTCTGCTCCGCCCCTCCCCCCCCGAACACTCAACCCACAAGTAGCCATATTTTATGGCAGTCCTGATGCAATAAGTGTCGGCAGGCTATTTGACTGTTGGGGGACATCACAGCAGAGCCCGCTCCTGTCCAATCTAGGTCACTAGATAGTGATCAGGAGTGGGAACCCTGCTTCCAATCTAGGTCACTAGATAGTGATCAGGAGTGGGAACCCTGCTTCATTTCTATTCTCTCCTCCTTAACGTGAGAATCTATGAATCAAGCCTAGGACCTTGCTCTTCTGTGGCTTGTTAACACTCCTGCCAATGGCTTTACTCACTAGGTTGTTTGGGGGGGGGGGGGTAGATCACTTCCCTCTGGTCCTTACCCCCACACCCCCCGACCCAAATCTCCTACCCCTCGCGCCCGCTCTCTTCCACCATGCTATGTGTAAATATCAGGACACAGAAACATAGCTTCCGGCTAACGTGCATTGCGAAGGCCCCCCCCCCGGTGTCCTGGCCAACCAACCTTCCTCCCTCAACCAATACCACCAGACAGTGGGTCAACTGGCAATCCATCTCGCTGCTGGTTCGATGCTGCTTTGCACAGTGTAGCTGTCACCTTTGCCTACGCAGGTCACTGCACTTCACATAGGTAGGCAACTGTGTGTAGGAAGCTCTTTTGAGAAAAGGTGATAGATAAGGGAATCAAGGGACATGGGGAATTGAGGTAGAAGATCAGCCATGATCTTATTGCAGGCTCGAGGGGCCGAATGGCCTGCTCCTATTTCTTAGGTTCTTGTGTTCTTATAAATAAAAAAAACAGAGACTTGCATCTAAATAGTGCCTTGCAGCCAATGAAATACTTTCGGTGGAGTCACTGTTGTAATGTGGGAAACGTGGCAGCCAATTTGCGCACAGCAAGCTCCCACAAACAGCAATGTGATAATGGCCAGATAATCATTTTTTTTTTAGTGATGTTGGTTGAGGGATAAATATTGACCAGGACACCGGGGATAACTCCTCTGCTCCTCTTCGAAATAGTGGCCGTGGGATCTTTTAAGTCCACCTGAGAGGGGCAGACGGGGCCTCGGTTTAACGTCTCATCCGAAAGGCAGTGCAGCACTCCCTCAGCACTGCACTGGGAGTGTCGGCCTGGACTTTTGTGCTCGAGTCTCTGGAGTGGGGCTTGAACCCGCGACCTTCAGACTCGGAGGTGCGAGTGGCGCTACCAGCTGAGCAAGGCTTCGTTATTTTTATAGTCGGCGGTGTGGTGACCTTTCCTTCCTTCTGGAGGCTATCTGTATATGTTTGTGTTTTTTTTTTGTTACCCGCCCTCCCTCCCT
Organism: Somniosus microcephalus; assembly: GCF_052327205.1. Taxonomy (NCBI): domain Eukaryota; kingdom Metazoa; phylum Chordata; class Chondrichthyes; order Squaliformes; family Somniosidae; genus Somniosus; species Somniosus microcephalus. The sequence continues at coordinate 27,113,737 of NC_140991.1, read as the reverse complement.
GCTTAGGTTTCAGTTTCCTCGCGTTGCAAACGTGGAATTGATCTGAAAAAGGGCCCAACTTGCCCACAGCTGCAGCACCCATGAGTTATGGATCTTTCAGGCTCCTGGGAAAACTGCCATAACTCACTGTTCACCAGAGAGAGATCCTCCATGCAATGTCAATTTTACACATTCTTTATACACTGTAAATTATTTAAACCTTTAGCCTTGAGACTATTATTTCCCCCCCCCCTCTCTCTCCTGTTCAAAGTATCCCGCCCCCCCCCCCCCCCAGTGCATTCATTATGCATTCGTTTAGGCTGTTAATGTTGCAAACCGATTTTTGAGGATTTTTATTTTGGATCGTGGAGTTGTGCTGTGTGATTGTTGTTGTAACGTGAGCACTTGGCTCATTTACTATTCCATTCCTTTTGCGCGCTATTCTGCTGGAAGCAGGAGCCCGTTTAACATCAATGAGTTGGTGTCGATGATGAAATGTTAGGCAGAGGAAGCACGTTAAGCATTTGGATGATGATACCCGGCTCTCTTTTTTTACTGTTTGCCATGTCGCCACTGTGACTGGATTATAGTCAAAAACTAGTCGTTGCAGTTAGTTGACAACACTGGGTGTTTGGAAACATAGAAACATAGCAGATAGGAGCAGGAGTAGGCCATTCGGCCCCTCGAGCCTGCTCCGCCATTCAATGCGATCATGGCTGATCATCCAAATTCAGTACCCGGTCCCTGCCTTCTCCCCATATCCCTTGATCCCTTTAGCCTTAAGAAATATATCCAACTCCTTCTTAAATATATTTGATGAATTGGCCTCCACTGCCTTCTGTGGTAGAGAATTCCACAGGTTCACCACTCTCTGGGTGAAGAAATTTCTCCTCATCTCTGTCCTAAATGGCTTACCCCTTATCCTTAGACTGTGACCCCTGGTTCTGGATTGTATTGCATTTACTGTTTGTATTTGCCAGGTTGTGAGGACTAATTACCAGTTTGTTGCAGCAGGCACGGATGGGTTAGATATTTCTGGTGTCTGATACACACGCACCAGGTGTTGGAAAGGTCAGTGAGAGTGCAGACCCTCTTGCACTCGAGCTCTGTGGCGGGAGAGTGATGCTGGAGTGACCTCCCTGCACTGCTCCATCCGGTTCATATTCTTTCACTGGCAAAAAAAAAGGTTTAATTGGGTGCACAAGGGACCAGACCTTGTGTGCGCGCCTGCACCGAGCGTCCTATCTGCTATCTGATGTTTGCGAGTGTCCAAAGTAATTGCATTTTACACAATATTGCCCGCAGAGTTATTCTGCGTTAACTGCTTGTTTTTAAAGCCCTTGTATCGGAGCGGAGCTTGCTGGCTCCCTGACGCCGCTGCTTCTGATTCACTCTAAGTGCACGGACTCGGCCAAGCTACGAGAGGCGGTCATTGTTCTGACGGCCACACAAAAAAAAGGTCTAATCCTTCCCCGCCGTAGGCCAGGCCATTGACTGCCCCAGCAGTGTGTGTATTACTGTTACCCCCCACCTCAAGTCAATGCTCCAGGACAAGCCCTTTGTTTGCAGTGAATGGCCCGCTGACTAATTTAACAGTCGGTGTCGGATAGTTGAAGGAGTGGGCGGTTGAGAGCGATTTGTGTTTTTGGGACCAGAAAAAGTACAGAGATTTTTCCTAACATATTGTCACTAAAGTTTTGGTGAAATGCTATGGCGGGCTTCATGGAATGCCTATACTGTATCTACTTGAACTGCAAAAAGAGGTTTCCCCCCCCCCCCACTGAAAATTGGCCAGTGTGTGGAAATAAACCAGAACCAGGGATCACAGTCTAAGGATAAGGGGTAAGCCATTTAGGACAGAGATGAGGAATTTCTTCACCCAGAGAGTGGTGAACCTGTGGAATTCTCTACCATAGAAGGCAGTAGAGGCCAATTCATTAAATATATTCAAGAAGGAGTTGGATATATTTCTTAAGGCTAAAGGGATCAAGGGATATGGGGAGAAAGCAGGGACAGGGTACTGAATTTGGATGATCAGCCATGATCTCATTGAATGGCGGAGCAGGCTCGAGGGGCCAAATGGCCTACTCCTGCTCCTATCCTCTATGTTGAACATTTTGAGCTGCATAAATGTATAATTTAGCAGTGGGTATGAATTAAGAGGTTTATTGTGTAACAAAGCATTGGCTTAGTGCAGTTTGTACTGTGGCATATTGGTAGTAGGCGCTCAAAGTAATAATTCAGGTAGGTACCAGTATGCTGGATGTGGTCAGCGATAGCATTGTGACCAGGTGGGTTAGAGCAGAGGGCTCCTTCTCTTCTACTTTGTCAACTCAGTTCAATTAAGTCCAAAGACAAACCGATAAGTTATTGACTTTGTGCAATAGTCTCATTGTATTCTCTTCGGTGTCTCTCATCATTTGAAACCTTGGGATTACTGGTGATAACCAGAAAAAATAAATCAAGGAATTAGTTTGCGGGCCCCCTGCTTTTCACCGATTTTACTCGCGGCCCCTCCAATCCTGATGAGACACTCGAACTTAGAAATGAATTGATCCTCAGAGAGTCATGTTGAACTTCGCACAGCTAGGCTCAGGGGTGTTCCATTGAGAAACGCGGCCTCCTGGAGGAAGACTATTGTGGATTAATCCTTTGTCCTTCTCCGAGAAGGCCCCATTTTATATGGGCTGCTTTTTCCTTTCTCTACCCCTCCCCTTGAAGGGGGGGGGGGTGGTGGGGGAAGAGAAAGAGAGAAATTCTCCTTGTGAAAGTAAACGGTTAAAGAGTCAAACTGCAACTGCCGATACTTTGTGTTAACAATACTCTTGCTTTTAAACTCCTGTGTGTGTTAATGTGCCCGAGGAGAGGCGGGTGGGGGGGGGGGGAATTCAAGACCGTCGGCCGCTCTGCCTTGCAAGAAGAATACGGTCAGGCCTCAATTAACTTGGTTGCCCCGTGAGACAGCTTTGGGTGGTCAGTTATGCGAATCGCCTTGACATTTGTGTTTGTGTAGGACATCTGTGCAAATGGCCGCTTGAAGCTCGGACCAGTCCCACAGTCCTTTTATGCTAATTAATTTAATTTGCATTCACTTTTCTTTCCCCCTGCTCATGCTCTTGTCGTTTTATTCCATAGTCATTGGAGAATTGTTCAGTTGGGGGGGAGAGAACAAAAATCCTGAACGACTGAGGCGGTTAGGGGGAACAGTGGCTTTTTTTTTGGTTGAAGTACAACGGATAGCTATTAATGAAACTGAACCATCTCCTTGCGCCAAGAATGTGTCATTTTAACCCTTTTGGGGACACTGACGGTCAGGATTGTTCAGTTTTTTTTTTGCAGCGTCCCCTCCTATTGCCCGGGAGCGCTCCCGTTATTTCCTCTGGGATCTCTCCCGTTGTTTCCTCTGGGATCTCTTTAGCAGGCGCTGAGACAGGAACACTGGCGAGAGGGAGCGAGGCTGCCAGAAACTCCCCAGTTTTCAAAGATTCCCCGCAAGTATAACATTGAGTTTTATCGGCGTCTGGGAATCTTGGGCAGTCCGGGACGGACTCAGTAGTCCTTCCAGTGGCGTTTGCTCCTGCTTTATTCCAGATCCTTACTACACCCACAAACCTCCCCAATGGCATTGCTCCTGTGCAGCCGTTTCACTCCATTAAAGGCGCAATATAAATGCACGTTGTTTGTACCTAAATGATCATTCCACATTACTGGGCCAAAGGGATCTTAATTCTCGCTTAATCCTTTTGAGAACTGAAGTTGCAAGTACTCCACCTAAAAGTTTAAAAACTATAAAAATAAAAATGAATTCAAATGAGGAATGAAAGAGGTGTGTGCCCTTCCTGTTCACTTTGCCGTATGCTTGCCGCAGGGAAAATATCTGCAGATGTCGCACCACACCACACAGTTTAAAAAATCATTTTAATATATAATCATAGGATAATAGACATTCCAAGTAGAATGAGGACCTTTGTCCCATTGTTCCTGTGCTGGGACCGGTTCTTTAACTGGCCCCGTGTACTCTAATCCCGTTTTCCTGCCTCTTTCCCTGTATCCTTTTTATATATTTTTAAAAAATGATCTTGTACTCTGCAACAACAGCCACTTGTGGTATAGCTTTCTATGTTTTAATAACTCTCTGTGAAACAAACCTTCTAACTTCCCCTTTCATTCTTCTGATGAAATGGACACTCTCTTTTTGGGGGGTTCACTTGTTACCAAGGCGGGAAAAGATGTAAAGACATTCGGTAGTGAAGAGGTTATTAACGACCAGACTCTCTCTTCCCCCTCTCTAGCCAATATATACTGGCATGTTTATGCAAGATGTAGCCCTTCCAGTGATAGCGGAGTGGCCCATTCAGCACACGCCATCTGTCCCCCTCCACTTTCCAATGTTCAGCAGTTGCTTGTAAGAAAGAGTTCACCCTCTGAAGAGGAGACCTCTGTGGTTTTTCTAAAGAAGTACGGCTTCTTGCTTAAAAATGATTGTCTTGTCCGCGTCTATCCGTTCCAAAAAGAGGAGAAAAAAAAAGTAACATTTACTTCATCCAGCGGGACTTGCACCTGTCTGGAGAAACGGGGAGTGCCTGGGATGTCTCCTGGCCAGCAGCCAAACACAGACTGGTACGATAGCAAAATACTGCAGATGCTGCAAATCCGAAATAACAACAGAAAATGCTAGAAAAACTCAGCAGGTCAGGCAACATCCGTGGAGAGAAATTTGAGTTGATGTTTGGGTCGAAACCACACAGACTGCTCGTTTCTCCGTCACGCGTGTGCTTTTTATCGGTTTTAAATACGTTCTCAGTGTGGTACTCTTGCTGGTTGAGAGGCATTGAACTTTTATTCCGGGTACGGTAGCATAATGGTAATGTCACTGGACTAGTAATCCCAGAGGCTTGGACGAATGACCCACAGGACATGAATTCAAATCCCACCAGGGCAGCTGGGGAATTTAAATTCAGTTAATAAATAAATCTGGAATAAAAAGCTAGTATCAGTAACGGTGACCATGAAGCTACCGGATTGTTGTAAACCCCCCCCCCCCCCCCCCAAAATCTGGTTCACTAATGTCCTTTTAGGGAGGGCAATCTTGCCACCCTTACCCAGTATATGGCCTATATGTGACTCCCGACCCACAGCAACGTGGTTGACTCGTAACTGCCCCTCTGAAATGGTCTAGCAAGACACTCTGCTGTTTTGAAAAAGGGTCAGACCCGAAACGTCGACTCTCTTTTCTCTCCACGGATGCTGCCCTGGCCTGCTGAGTTTTTCCAGCATGTTCTGTTGTTATTTTGGATTTCCAGCATCCGCAGTATTTTGCTGTCGTACTCTGCTGTACAAGGTTGGCACAGCACCGCCTTCTCGAGGGCAATTAGGGATGGGCAATAAATGGGGCCGGCCTTGCCAGTGACGCCCACATCCCATGAACAAATAAGTGGGCGAATTGAGATGTTAAACTTTGGTCCCCTCTGATCATTTCATGCACTCCTTCCTTCAGATTTTAGTGTCGTGAAAATCTGGGGAGGGGGAAATGCACCAATTTCGCCAGTTGTCGCCGTGTAAAGAAAGAACTTGCATTTATATTGCACCTTTTCGCACAGCTGTGAGACGTCCCAAAGCACTTCGCGGTCAATGAAGTATCTTTTGAAGTGCAGTCACTGTTGTAATGTGGGAAACGCAGCACCCAATTTGCGCACAGCAAGCTCCCACAAACAGCAATGTGATAATGACCAGTTAATCTGATTTTTGGTGCTGCTGGTTGAGGGATAAGTATTGACCAGGACACCATGGAGCTTTTTTTTTTAGCTTACACGAGGAGGCAGACGGGGACCTGGGTTTTAACATCTCCCATCCAATAGATGGCACCTCCTGGCAGTGCAGCACTCCCCCCGGTACCGCACATGGAGTAGGGATGAAAAGAAAAGCAACAAATCAAATAAAAACAAAAAAAAAACAGCCTGTGAAGGAGAGGAAAGCACCTGGGACCTGTCATCGGGAGAGCATTGTTGTGTTGAGCATGTGTCTCCACAAAGAAAATGACTTTTTCCATATCCTCTGCTTAGCTTAAAGTTACTTGACAGGAAAATATTAAATTCTGATCCCACTTAAGAGCAACTAATTGGTGGATATCTGCTTTAAAAATAAGTCAAGTGAACTTGAGGGGAAATTTATTAAAGGAGAAGCCATGCTTCGCGGTGTGGTTCTGGGAGACTCCTGCCCCTGTGTCTGTGATGGGGTTTTGCTTTGTTGCTTGACTTGGCATTAATGATCAGGCTCTGAGGCAAATGCGATGCAGCGATAAACCTGAGAAGTAGCTGATGGAATTTTCCCTTTTTTGGTGGCAAGTCAGTAAATAACTGGTCGGAATGGATTAGCCGAGGTCAAAGCTCAAATGGCAAACCCGCAACGGCCTCACAAAAGGTCAAGCAGTGTTCACAGGTGGGAGGTGGAATGGGGCTGCTTGCAGCCTTCGGATTCAGGGGTTGGGGGAAGGGGAGGGATGGGGTGGGAGACGCGTCCGCTGCAGTATTGCACTCGCTTCGGGAAACTGCGTAGCACACTAGCAACTTCCAGTGGCCAGAAGCAAGTACTGTGACAGTGCAGTGTTGACCTATAACCTGCAATCAAATGGACAGGAACACTAAAAATGAGCTAGACTTGAGAGTTCTGGTTCCTCCTGAGCTGATCAGTGGCGAGGGCCAGCGAATCTATATCTGAATCACATTTTTGAAGGAAGGGGCAGCATTGTTGTTTTTTGCCAGTGAAGAAATTAGACCTCGTAAATTTATCATCAGCCACCGGGAACATTTTAGGGAGTCGCATTAAATTTGGTTGAAATGTTTTGTACTGATTTTGTTTGTTTCTTTCTTTCTCTCTCTTTTTGTTTATTTAATAAGCAGGGCCTGCCTCTTGCAGAATGCTGATAAATACAAAATGTAACTTTGAAATGTTCAAGGATATTGATTGACAACTGCAATAATTGCATTGTGATTAACTGTGTTTATGGAGTCTAAAGGCTGTGTGCGTGTTCAAACCTTCAGCAGCATTTGCACCCAATTGGCAAAAGCGCTGACCACAATTGGAGAGATTATATATATTTTTTCTCTGCCTCTTCCATTAAAGTGGGAGTCTGTGTATATGAGAGTATGTGTGGGGGGGGGGAGGTGTGTGTGTTGGGGGGGAGGTGTGTGTGTAGGGGGGGAGGTGTGTGTGTAGGGGGGGAGGTGTGTGTGTGTAGGGGGGGAGGTGTGTGTGTGTAGGGGGGGAGGTGTGTGTGGGGGGGGTTGTGGGTGTGGGGGGGGGAAGTGTGTGGGGGGGGTGTGGGTGTGGGGGGAGTGTGTGTGGGGGGGGAGTGGGGGGGGGAAGTGTGTGGGGTGTGGGGAGTGTGTGGGGGGGAGTGTGTGGGGGGGGGAGTGTGGGGGGTGGGGGGGGGAGTGTGTGGGGTGGGGGGGGGGAGTGTGTGTGGGGGGGGAGTGTGTCGGGGGGGGGAGTGTGAATTGTGGGAGTGGGGGGGGAGTGTGTGGGGTGTGGGGGGGAGTGTGTGGGGTGTGGGGGGGGAGTGTGTGGGGTGTGGGGGGGGTAGTGTGTGGGGTGTGGGGGGGGAGTGTGTGGGGTGTGGGGGGGGGAGTATGTGGGGTGTGGGGGGGAGTGTGGGGTGTGTGGGGGGGGAGTGTGTGGGGTGTGGGGGGGAGTGTGTGGGGTGTGGGGGGGGGGTGTGGGGGGGGGAGTGTGGGGTGTGGGGGGGAGTGTGTGGGGTGTGGGGGGGAGTGTGTGGGGTGTGGGGGGGAGTGTGTGGGGTGTGGGGGGGGAGTGTGTGGGGTGTGGGGGGGGGAGTGTGTGGGGTGGGGGAGTGTGTGGGGGGGGGGGGAGTGTGTGTGGGGGGGGGGAGTGTGTGGGGGGGGGGAGTGTGTGGGGGGGTGGTGGGGGGGTGTTGGGGGGCGGAGCGTGTGGGGTGTGGGGGGGGGCGGAGCGTGTGGGGTGTGGGGGGGGCGGAGCGTGTGGGGTGTGTGGGGGGGGCGGAGCGTGTGGGGTGTGGGGGGGGGAGTGTGTGGGGTGTTGGGGGGGGAGTGTGTGTGGGGGGGGAGTGTGTGGGGGGGGAGTGTGTTGGGGGACAGACGGCATACTAAATGAGATGATTAAACACGCAGACAACAAACTGAAACTGGCTATCCTAAAACTCTTCAACTTGGTTCTGAGTGTCGGTTATTTCCCTGACATCTGGAACAAAGGACTCATAACACCCATATACAAAAGTGGGGACACAATCGACCCAAACAACTATCGAGGCATCTGTGTAAACAGTAACCTGGGGAAGGTATTCTGTAGCATCATAAACAAAAGACTTATAAACTTCCTTGAAGAGCACAATGTCTTGAGTAAAAGCCAAATTGGATTCCTGCCAAACTATAGAACATCCGATCATATCTTCACCCTACAGACCCTAATTGACAAACACGTTCACCATAACAAAAGCAAAATCTACGCATGCTTTGTAGATTTCCAGAAGGCTTTCGACTCCATCTGGCATGACGGTTTATTCCTGAAACTTATCGAAAGCGGGGTAGGAGGTAAAACATATGATGTAATTAAATCAATGTATACAAACAATAAATGTGCAGTTAAAATTGGAGACAAACAAACAAAATACTTCCCATAGGGGCGGGGGGTGACGCAGGGCTCGCCAACCTCACCGACACTCTTTAATATTTACATTAATGGATTGGCAAAACTACTTGAACAATCTACAGCACCCGGCCTCACCCTATATGAATCCAAGGTTAAATTCCTCCTCTATGCCGACGACCTGGTTCTGCTGTCACCAACTAAGGAGGGTCTACAGCAGAACCTGGACCTGCTGGAGTCGTACTGCCAGACTTGGGCCCTGACAATAAATCCCCAAAAAACCAAAGTCCTTGTGTTCCAGCAAAGATCCAAACAACATGGACCCACAATAAATTTCACTATAGGAACAACCCAAATTGAACAAACCACTCACTACACATACTTGGGCTTAAAAATCAGTTCTACGGGAAACTTCAAACTGGCTGTGAATGAACTGAAAGAGAAAGCAAGAAGGGCTTTCTATGCCATCAAAAAATCAATCCAAATAGAAATCCCAATTAGCATTTGGCTCAAAATTTTCAAATCAGTAATTGAACCAATTGCACTCTATGGCAGTGAGGTCTGGGGACCACTAACACAACAAGATTTTGCAAAATGGGACAAACACCCAATTGAGATCCTACATGCGGAATTCTGTAAAAGTATCCTCCGGACTCAAAGGAAAACAGTAAACAACGCATGCAGGGCGGAACTAGGCCAATACCCATTAATAATCACTATCCAAAAAAGAGCCACCAAATTTTGGAATCACCTACAAATGAGCAACCCCCAATGCTATCACTACAACGCCCTGAAATGCCAAGAGCTGACCATAAAGAAGAATACCCTCAGTCAACTAGTCCTGGGACTCAATAAAGTAACTACTAACAATACTAACAATAACCAGCCCCAGGACAGTGACAGGGTAACACAAAGAATTCGACCCAACACAATCGTCGCTAAGCAAAAGGAAAAATATCTGTCATATTGGGCAGAAACAACAAAAACCCAAAGCAAACTCAATTGCTACTTGGCCCTAAACAGACAATACAACATAGCTGATTACCTGACCATGGTAAAGGATAACAAACTGAGAAGAACCTTGACAAGGTACAGACTTAGCGAACATAGCCTAGCGATCGAAAAAGGCAGACACAGGCAGACCAGGCTGCCAAGAGAAGACAGGATATGCTCTCACTGCAGTCAGGGAGTAGTTGAGACAGAGATGCACTTCCTCACAGCCTGTGGAAAATATCAGGGCATCAGAGAGAATTTCGATCAAAAATTCTCACAAATATGCCCTGAATTCAGAAATCTGACTGACAACCAAAAACTCCCATTCCTACTGGGGGAGGAGAGAAGCTGTGTAACACTGGCGGCACACTATGTTACAGCTTGCCATGAACAGAGGGACAACCAGTAAACTAAGACAAGAGTATATATAAACAAGGCGAAAATATATTTATAAACTCAGGGATATACCTGTTTATACACTGTATGAATGGAACCGCGTTTATGTGTTCAACCATAAATGTATTTTGATGCTTTGGCAACATAAGATGTACCTTATCATGCCAATAAAGCGATTTGTATTGTATTGTATTGTATTGTGTGGGGCGTGGGGGGGGGGGAGTGTGTGGGGTGTCGGGGGGGAGTGTGTGGGGTGTGTGTGGGGTGAAGTGTGGGGGGGGGGAGTGTGTGGGGTGTGGGGGGGGGGAGTGTGTGGGGTGTGGGGGGGGGGAGTGTGTGGGGTGTGGGGGGGGAGTGTGTGGGGTGTGGGGGGGGAGTGTGTGGGGGGGGGGGAAGTGTGTGGGGTGTGGGGGGGGAGTGTGTGGGGTGTGGGGGGGGAGTGTGGGGTGTGGGGGGAGTGTGGGGTGTGGGGGGGAGTGTGTGGGGGGGGAGTGTGTGGGGTGTGGGGGGGGAGTGTGTGGGGGGGAGTGTGTGGGGTGTGGGGGGGGAGTGTGTGGGGTGTGGGGGGGGGGGAGTGTGGGGTGTGGGGGGGGGGAGTGTGTGGGGTGTGGGGGGGGGGAGTGTGTGGGGTGTGGGGGGGGGAGTGTGGGGGGTGTGGGGGGGGGGAGTGTGTGGGGGGTGTGGGGGGGAGTGTGTGGGGTGTGGGGGGAGTGTGTGGGTGTGGGGGGGGAGTGTGTGGGGTGTGTGGGGGGGGGAGTGTGTGGGGTGTGTGGGGGGGGGAGTGTGTGGGTGTGTGGGGGGGGAGTGTGTGGGGTGTGTGGGGGGGGAGTGTGTGGGGTGTGTGGGGGGGGAGTGTGTGGGGTGTGGGGGGAGTGTGTGGGGGGTGTGGGGGGGAGTGTGTGGGGGGGGGGAGTGTGTGTGTGGGGGGGGGAGTGTGTGGGGGGGGGGAGTGTGTGGGGGGGGGAGTGTGTGGGGGGGGGAGTGTGTGGGGTGTGGGGGGGAGGGTGTGGGGGGGAGGGTGTGGGTGTGGGGGGGGGGGAGTGTGGGGTGTGGGGGGGGGAGTGTGTGGGGTGGGGTGTGGGGGGGGGAGTGTGTGGGGTGTGGGGGGGGGAGTGTTGGGGGGTGGAGTGGGTGGGGTGTTGGGGGGAGTGTGTGGGGTTTGGGGGGGGAGTGTGTGGGGTTTGGGAGGGGGGAGTGTGTGGGGTGTGGGGAGGGGGAGTGTGTGGGGTGTGGGGGGGGAGTGTGTGGGGTGTGGGGGGGGGGGAGTGTGTGGGGTTTGGGAGGGGGAGTGTGTGGGGTGTGGGGAGGGGGGAGTGTGTGGGGTGTGGGGGGGGGGAGTGTGTGGGGTGTGGGGGGGTGGAGTGTGTGGGGTGGGGGGTGGAGTGTGTGGGGTGGGGGGTGGAGTGTGTGGGGTGTGGGGGGGGGAGTGTGTGGGGGGGAGTGTGTGGGGTGTGGGGGGGAGTGTGGTGGGGGGGGAGGGTGTGGGGTGGGGGAGTGTGTGGGGTGTGGGGGGGGGGGAGTGTGTGGGGTGTTGGGGGGGGGAATGTGTGTGGGGGGGAGTGTGTGGGGTGTTGGGGGGGAATGTGTGTGGGGGGGAGTGTGTGGGGGGGGGAGTGTGTGGGGTGTGGGGGGGGGAGTGTGGGGTGTGGGGGGGGAGGGTGTGGGGGGGAGTGTGTGGGGTGTGGGGGGGGAGGGTGTGGGGGGGAGTGTGTGGGGTGTGGGGGGGGAGGAGTGTGTGGGGTGGGGGGGGAGTGTGTGGGGTGTGTGGGGGGGAGTGTGTGGGGGGGGAGTGTGTGGGGTGTGGGGGGGGGGGAGTGTGGGTGTGGGGGGGGGGAGTGTGTGGGGGGGGAGTGTGTGGGGTGTGGGGGGGGAGTGTGTGGGGGGGGAGTGTGTGGGGTGTGGGGGGGGGGAGTGTGTGGGGTGTGGGGGGGGGAGTGTGTGGGGTGTGGGGGTGGGAGTGTGTGGGGTGTGGGGTGGGAGTGTGTGGGGTGGGGGGGGAGTGTGTGGGGTGGGGGGGGAGTGTGTGGGGTGGGGGGGAGTGTGTGGGGTGTGTGGGGGGGGAGTGTGAGGAGGGGGAGTGTGTGGGGTGTGGGGGGGAGGAGTGTGTGGGGTGGGGGGGAGTGTGGGGGGGGGAGTGTGTGGGGGGGGTGTGTGGGGTGGGGGGAAGTGTGTGGTGGGGGAGTGTGTGGGGGGGGGAAATGTGTGGGGTGGGGGGGGAGTGTGTGGGGTGGGGGGGGAGTGTGTGGGGTGGGGGGGGAGTGTGTGGGGTGGGGGGAGTGTGTGGGGTGGTGGGGAGTGTGTGGGGTGGTGGGGAGTGTGTGGGGTGGGGGGGAGTGTGTGGGGTGGGGGGGAGTGTGTGGGGTGGGGGGGGAGTGTGTGGGGTGGGGGGGAGTGTGTGGGGTGGGGGGGGAGTGTGTGGGGTGGGGGGGAGTGTGTGGGGTGGGGGGGGGGAGTGTGTGGGGTGGGGGGGGGGAGTGTGTGGGGTGGGGGGGCGGAGTGTGTGGGGTGGGGGGGGCGGAGTGTGTGGGGTGGGGGGGGCGGAGTGTGTGGGGTGGGGGGGCGGAGTGTGTGGGTGGGGGGGCGGAGTGTGTGGGGTGGGGGGGCGGAGTGTGTGGGGTGGGGGGGCGGAGTGTGTGGGGTGGGGGGGGGGAGTGTGTGGGGTGGGGGGGAAGTGGGTGGGGGGGGAAGTGTGTGGGGTGAGGGGGAGTGTGTGGGGTGGGGTGGGGGGGGGGGAGTGTGTGGGGTGGGGTGGGGGGGGAGTGTGTGGGGTGGGGGGGAGTGTGTGGGGTGGGATCAAACCACTAACTACACATACATGGGCTTAAAAATCAGTTCTACGGGAAATTTTCATCTGGCTGTGAATAAACTGAAAGAGAAAGCAAGAAGGGCTTTCTATGCCATTAAAAAATCAATCTAAATAGAAATCCCAATTAGCATTGGCTCAACATTTTCAAATCAGTAATTGAACCAATTGCACTCTATGGCAGTGAGGTGTGGGGACCGCTAACACAACAAGAATTTGCAAAATGGGACAAACATCCAATTGAGATCCTACATGCAGAATTCTGTAAAAGTATCCTCCGGACTCAAAGGAAAACTGTAAACAATGCATGCAGGGCAGAACTCGCCCAATATCCATTAATAATCACTATCCAAAAAAGAGCCACCAAATTTTGGAAACACCTAGAAATGAGCAACCCCCAATGCTATCATTACGAAGCCCTGAAATGCCAAGAGAGGACCATAAAGAAGAATACCCTCAGTCAACTAGTCCTGGGACTCAGTAAAGTAACTGCAAACACTAACAATAACCAGCCCCAGGACAGTGACAGCATAACACAAAGAATTCGACCCAACACAATCGTCGCTAAGCAAAAGGAAAAATATCTGTCATATTGGGCAGAAACAACAAAAACCCAAAGCAAACTCAAATGCTACTTGGCCCTAAACAGACAATACAACATGGCTGATTACCTGACCAGGGTAAAGGATAGCAAACTGAGAAAAACCTTGACAATGTACAGACTTAGTGAACATAGCCTGGCGATCGAAAAAGGTAGACACAGGCAGACCCGGCTACCAAGAGAGGACAGGATATGCTCTCACTGCAGTCAGGGAGTGGTGGAGACAGAGATGCACTTCCTCACAGCTTGTAGAAAATATCAGGGCATAAGGGAGAATTTCTACCCAAAATTCACAAAAATATGCCCGGAATTCAGAAATCTGAATGACGACCAAAAACTCCCATACCTACTAGGGGAAGAGAGAAATTGTGTAACCTTAGCGGCACACTATGTTACAGCTTGCCATAAACAGAGGGACAACCACTAAATATAAGAAAAGAGTATATACAAATTATATGAATGTATATTTATACACTCGGATATATCTGTTTGTACACTGTATGGATAGATCTCTATTTTTGTGTACAACCATGAATGTTTTTCGATGCTTTGGCAACATAAGATGTACCTTGTCATGCCAATAAAGCGATTTGAATTGAGTGTGTGTGTGGGGTGGGGAATGTGTCACACAGCTGCAAATGTTGCACTTTTGGGTTACACAACAGTCTGCATTAAGTGGTTACTGATGCGTTTGGTATTGTGGCACTGTCGCAGGTGCTGTCTTTCAGATGAGACTTTAAACCGAGGCCCCGTCTGCCCTCTCGGGTGGATGTAAAAGATCCCACGGCGCTATTTTGCAGACGAGCAGGGGAGATCTCCCCGGTGTCCTGGCCAATATTTATCTCTCAACCAACATCACTAAACAGATTATCTGGTCATTATCCCATTGCTGTTTGTGTGGGAGCTTGCTGTGTGTAAATTGGCTGTTGCGTTTCCTACATTATGACAGTGACTACACTACAAAAAGCACTTCATTGGCTGTAAAGTGCATTGAGATGTCCTGTAGTCGTGAAAGACGCTATATAAATACAATTCTTTCTTCCTTCTTTCTCTTCCATTGCCATTCTTGAGCAGAGAACACAAATAGACAGACCTGGGTCAAACCCAACTCTACGTCCACCTGAGGCTGATAATTGTCTTAACACCCCACAGGCCTTTGCCTTTCTTAGTGACTAGAGAAGTTCTATGGGGGGAAAAAATCGGTTGGTTAGCGTCTCCGGGGTGGGGGGAAGGTGGCGCTAACGGGGCACTTGGAATCTAGCGCCCGAGCGCGGCGATTTTTTAGCGCCGCTCGCGAAATTGACCAGTTGTTTTGCAGCGCCGCTAAACACTCACCACGATCTCCTGCGCCCACAGATCGTGATGTCAGTCAAGCGTGCAACGCCCCGGTAGCGCCCCAGACCGGATAAACTTTGTGCCCGGCCGATATTAGCGCCCCAAAATGGGCGATAATGAATGTTTCCCCATAACGTTTTCATTGAGTTGTATTGTACTGGTCATGGAGATTTGCTGGATAAACCTCTTACTTGGCATTTAAAAATAAGTTAGACAGGTAGTTAAAGACCAGAGGTAGTTAAAGACCAGAGGACTAAAAGGTTATTAGAACAAAGGTTAGGACTATATGAGAACAAAGGTTAGGATTATATCGGACACTTGGGATAAAAAATGCAAGTTGTTGTGTGCGTGTGATTTATTATTTTTAAAGTTATGTTCGATAGCTTAAGGAGTTTATGCATTAAGTAACAGGCGTGTAGACCAGTTTGATCCCTGTTCTGTGCTGATTGAGCTGATCTTGACTTGATACTGTACGGCACCTCTGGGTTAGGGAGAAAAGAACCAAATCATGGTTTCTGCTCGCTAGAACTACACCGGTGACCCCGTTCCTGGAACGGCGTGTGCATGGATATCGGGCGTGGACAAGATTGTGTTTGACTGCGATGACCCACATGGTCAAATAGCACTCTATTCTTCACTGTTAAACCTTGCACTAGAGTGAGGTACTGTGACCATGGAATCACACTCCAGTAACAGAATTAGGGAGAAATGTTGCTTTTATTTTTTTTTAACTGGGGAAATAATATAATTAACTTGGTACAAGTGTTCTCCTAAGGACATTGCCCCTCTAAACAAACTCCAAAAGGAAAATATGCCTGGCCTGTTAAACATCTTAGCAGTTAAGAATAGGTTAGAAAGGTGGTTGGAGACCAGAGGAATAAAAGGTTATGAGAACAAAGGGTTCGGATCATATATGACACTGAGGATTAGAACAAAGGGTTCGGATTATATAGGATACTGAGGATTAGAACAAAGGGTTAGGATTATATAGGATACCGAGGATTAGAACAAAGGGTTCAGATTATATAGGATACGGAGGATTAGAACAAAGGGTTAGGATTATATAGGATACTGAGGATTAGAACAAAGGGTTAGGATTATATAGGATACCGAGGATTAGAACAAAGGGTTCAGATTATATAGGATACGGAGGATTAGAACAAAGGGTTAGGATTATATAGGATACTGAGGATTAGAACAAAGGGTTCGGATTATATAGGATACCGAGGATTAGAACAAAGGGTTCGGATTATACAGGATACCGAGGATTAGAACAAAGGGTTCGGATTATATAAGATACCGAGGATTAGAACAAAGGGTTCGGATTATATAGGATACCGAGGATTAGAACAAAGGGTTCGGATTATATAGGATACGGAGGATTAGAACAAAGGGTTAGGATTATATAGGATACTGAGGATTAGAACAAAGGGTTCGGATTATATAGGATACCGAGGATTAGAACAAAGGGTTCGGATTATATAGGATACCGAGGATTAGAACAAAGGGTTCGGATTATATAGGATACCGAGGATTAGAACAAAGGGTTCGGATTATATAGGATACCGAGGATTAGAACAAAGGGTTCGGATTATATAGGATACTGAGGATTAGAACAAAGTGTTCGGATTATATAGGATACCGAGGATTAGAACAAAGGGTTCGGATTATATAGGATACCGAGGATTAGAACAAAGGGTTCGGATTATATAGGATACCGAGGATTAGAACAAAGGGTTCGGATTATATAGGATACCGAGGATTAGAACAAAGGGTTCGGATTATATAGGATACCGAGGATTAGAACAAAGGGTTAGGATTATATAGGATACCGAGGATTAGAACTACTCGCCGTGTGGAGGTTAAACACTGCCATGGACTGGTTGGAGCGAAAGGCCCGTTTCCGTGCTGTAATTCCGTGTTTAAAACCCCCCCAATTGATGGTGATGAATTGGGTTGTTGGAGACATGGGGTAGAAATGGGAATCCCAGGAACAGGAGTCACATCAATTGTTAGTAATTGTAATTTGACATTTTCTGTTGGCCAAGGTGTGTTGATTGGGATATATCCCTTTCACACAACTGCGTGAGGTTTTTTAAAAAAAAAGTTGGAACACTTGTCGACTGATGTATTGCAAATATGGGCTAATTATTAAACCTCGAGTGCCGAAAGGTCAAAGTATTTCCAGATTCCTCAGGCCAGCTTAACAGTGACTGCTAAACAAACCCTGTCGTTAGAGTAATAAACAGATTAACGGATCATTCATTGTGCTGTTTGTGGGATCTTGCTGT